>NW_027194425.1:0-35635 GCF_032444005.1 Ranitomeya imitator
AAGCCGAGCCCACACTTGTGCCCCGGCCTTAAGCCGAGCCCGCACTTGTGCCCCGGCCTTAAGCCGAGCCCGCACTTGTGCCCCGGCCTTAAGCCGAGCCCGCACTTGTGCCCCGGCCTTAAGCCGAGCCCGCACTAGTGCCCTTGCCTTAAGCCGAACCCGCACTTGTGCCCCTGCCTTAAGCCGAGCCCGCACTTGTGCCCCTGCCTTAATCCTAGCCCGCACTTGTGCCCCTGCCTTAAGCCTAGCCCGCACTTGTGCCCCGGCCTTAAGCCTAGCCCGCACTTGTGCCCCGGCCTTAAGCTTAGCCCGCACTTGTGCCCCGGCCTTAAGCTTAGCCCGCACTTGTGCCCAGGCCGTAAGCCTAGCCCGCACTTGTGCCCCGGCCTTAAGCCTAGCCCGCACTTGTGCCCCGGCCTTAAGCCGAGCCCGCACTTGTGCCCCGGCCTTAAGCCGAGCCCGCACTAGTGCCCTTGCCTTAAGCCGAACCCGCACTTGTGCCCCTGCCTTAAGCCGAGCCCGCACTTGTGCCCCTGCCTTAATCCTAGCCCGCACTTGTGCCCCTGCCTTAAGCCTAGCCCGCACTTGTGCCCCAGCCTTAAGCCTAGCCCGCACTTGTGCCCCTGCCTTAAGCCTAGCCCGCACTTGTGCCCAGGCCTTAAGCCTAGCCCGCACTTGTGCCCAGGCCTTAAGCCTAGCCCGCACTTGTGCCCAGGCCTTAAGCCTAGCCCGCACTTTTGCCCAGGCCTTAAGCCTAGCCCGCACTTGTGCCCAGGCCTTAAGCCTAGCCCGCACTTGTGCCCCGGCCTTAAGCCGAGCCCGCACTTGTGCCCCGGCCTTAAGCCGAGCCCGCACTTGTGCCCCGGCCTTAAGCCGAGCCCGCACTAGTGCCCTTGCCTTAAGCCGAACCCGCACTTGTGCCCCTGCCTTAAGCCGAGCCCGCACTTGTGCCCCTGCCTTAATCCTAGCCCGCACTTGTGCCCCTGCCTTAAGCCTAGCCCGCACTTGTGCCCCGGCCTTAAGCCTAGCCCGCACTTGTGCCCCGGCCTTAAGCTTAGCCCGCACTTGTGCCCCGGCCTTAAGCCGAGCCCGCACTTGTGCCCCGGCCTTAAGCCGAGCCCGCACCAGTGCCCCTGCCTTAAGCCGAACCCGCACTTGTGCCCCTGCCTTAAGCCGAGCCCGCACTTGTGCCCCTGCCTTAATCCTAGCCCGCACTTGTGCCCCTGCCTTAAGCCTAGAACGCACTTGTGCCCCTGCCTTAAGCCTAGCCCGCACTTGTGCCCAGGCCTTGAGCCTAGCACGCACTTGTGCCCAGGCCTTAAGCCTAGCCCGCACTTGTGCCCCGGCCTTAAGCCTAGCCCGCACTTGTGCCCCGGCCTTAAGCTTAGCCCGCACTTGTGCCCAGGCCTTAAGCCTAGCCTGCACTTGTGCCCAGGCCTTAAGCCTAGCCTGCACTTGTGCCCAGGCCTTAAGCCTAGCCCGCACTTGTGCCCAGGCCTTGAGCCTAGCACGCACTTGTGCCCAGGCCTTAAGCCTAGCCCGCACTTGTGCCCCGGCCTTAAGCCTAGCCCGCACTTGTGCCCCGGCCTTAAGCTTAGCCCGCACTTGTGACCCGGCCTTAAGCTTAGCCCGCACTTGTGCCCAGGCCTTAAGCCTAGCCCGCACTTGTGCCCCGGCCTTAAGCCTAGCCCGCACTTGTGCCCCGGCCTTAAGCCTAGCCCGCACTTGTGCCCCGGCCTTAAGCCTAGCCCGCACTTGTACCCCGGCCTTAAGCTGAGCCCGCACTTGTGCCCCGGCCTGAAGCCGAGCCCACACTTGTGCCCCGGCCTTAAGCCGAGCCCGCACTTGTGCCCCGGCCTTAAGCCGAGCCCGCACTTGTGCCCCGGCCTTAAGCCGAGCCCGCACTTGTGCCCCGGCCTTAAGCCGAGCCCGCACTAGTGCCCTTGCCTTAAGCCGAACCCGCACTTGTGCCCCTGCCTTAAGCCGAGCCCGCACTTGTGCCCCTGCCTTAATCCTAGCCCGCACTTGTGCCCCTGCCTTAAGCCTAGCCCGCACTTGTGCCCCAGCCTTAAGCCTAGCCCGCACTTGTGCCCCTGCCTTAAGCCTAGCCCGCACTTGTGCCCAGGCCTTAAGCCTAGCCCGCACTTGTGCCCAGGCCTTAAGCCTAGCCCGCACTTTTGCCCAGGCCTTAAGCCTAGCCCGCACTTGTGCCCAGGCCTTAAGCCTAGCCCGCACTTGTGCCCAGGCCTTAAGCCTAGCCCGCACTTGTGCCCAGGCCTAAAGCCTAGCCCGCACTTGTGCCCAGGCCGTAAGCCTAGCCCGCACTTGTGCCCAGGCCTTTAGCCTAGCCCGCACTTGTGCCCAGGCCTAAAGCCTAGCCCGCACTTGTGCCCAGGCCTTAAGCCTAGCCCGCACTTGTGCCCAGGCCTTAAGCCTAGCCCGCACTTGTGCCCCGGCCTTAAGCCTAGCCCGCACTTGTGCCCCGGCCTTAAGCTTAGCCCGCACTTGTGCCCAGGCCTTAAGCCTAGCCCGCACTTGTGCCCAGGCCTTAAGCCTAGCCCGCACTTGTGCCCCGGCCTTAAGCCTAGCCCGCACTTGTGCCCCGGCCTTAAGCCTAGCCCGCACTTGTGCCCCGGCCTTAAGCCTAGCCCGCACTTGTGCCCCGGCCTTAAGCCTAGCCCGCACTTGTGCCCAGGCCTTAAGCCTAGCCCGCACTTGTGCCCAGGCCTTAAGCCTAGCCCGCACTTGTGCCCAGGCCTTAAGCCTAGCCCGCACTTGTGCCTAGGCCTTAAGCCTAGCCCACACTTGTGCCCATGCCTTAAGCCTAGCTGGCACTTGTGGCCTTTGCCTTGATCCTAGCCAGCACTGCACTTGTGCCCAGGCCTTAAGCCTAGCCTGCACTTGTGCCCAGGCCTTAAGCCTAGCCTGCACTTGTGCCCAGGCGTTAAGCCTAGCCCGCACTTGTGCCCCCTGCCTTGATCCTAGCCCGCTCTTGTGCCCCCTGCCGTGATCCTAGCCCGCACTTGTGCCCAGGCCTTAAGCCTAGCCCGCACTTGTGCCCAGGCCTTAAACCTAGCCCGCACTTGTGCCCCTGCCTTAAGCCTAGCCCGCACTTGTGCCCAGGCCTTAAGCCTAGCCTGCACTTGTGCCCAGGCCTTAAGCCTAGCCCGCACTTGTGCCCAGGCCTTAAGCCTAGCCCGCACTTGTGCCCAGGCCTTAAGCCTAGCCCGCACTTGTGCCCAGGCCTTAAGCCTAGCACGCACTTGTGCCCAGGCCTTAAGCCTAGCCCGCACTTGTGCCCAGGCCTTAAGCCTAGCCCGCACTTGTGCCCAGGCCTTAAGCCTAGCCCGCACTTGTGCCCAGGCCTTAAGCCTAGCCCGCACTTGTGCCCAGGCCTTAAGCCTAGCCCGCACTTGTGCCCAGGCGTTAAGCCTAGCCCGCACTTGTGCCCAGGCCTTAAGCCTAGCCCGCACTTGTGCCCAGGCCTTAAGCCTAGCCCGCACTTGTGCCCAGGCCTAAAGCCTAGCCCGCACTTGTGCCCAGGCCGTAAGCCTAGCCCGCACTTGTGCCCAGGCCTTAAGCCTAGCCCGCACTTGTGCCCCGGCCTTAAGCCTAGCCCGCACTTGTGCCCCGGCCTTAAGCTTAGCCCGCACTTGTGCCCAGGCCTTAAGCCTAGCCCGCACTTGTGCCCCGGCCTTAAGCCTAGCCCGCACTTGTGCCCCGGCCTTAAGCCTAGCCCGCACTTGTGCCCCGGCCTTAAGCCTAGCCCGCACTTGTGCCCCGGCCTTAAGCCTAGCCCGCACTTGTGCCCCGGCCTTAAGCCGAGCCCGCACTTGTGCCCCGGCCTTAAGCCGAGCCCACACTTGTGTCCCGGCCTTAAGCCGAGCCCGCACTTGTGCCCCGGCCTTAAGCCGAGCCCGCACTTGTGCCCCGGCCTTAAGCCGAGCCCGCACTTGTGCCCCGGCCTTAAGCCGAGCCCGCACCAGTGCCCCTGCCTTAAGCCGAACCCGCACTTGTGCCCCTGCCTTAAGCCGAGCCCGCACTTGTGCCCCTGCCTTAATCCTAGCCCGCACTTGTGCCCCTGCCTTAAGCCTAGCCCGCACTTGTGCCCCTGCCTTAAGCCTAGCCCGCACTTGTGCCCAGGCCTTGAGCCTAGCACGCACTTGTGCCCAGGCCTTAAGCCTAGCCCGCACTTGTGCCCCGGCCTTAAGCCTAGCCCGCACTTGTGCCCCGGCCTTAAGCTTAGCCCGCACTTGTGCCCCGGCCTTAAGCTTAGCCCGCACTTGTGCCCAGGCCGTAAGCCTAGCCCGCACTTGTGCCCCGGCCTTAAGCCTAGCCCGCACTTGTGCCCCGGCCTTAAGCCGAGCCCGCACTTGTGCCCCGGCCTTAAGCCGAGCCCGCACTAGTGCCCTTGCCTTAAGCCTAGCCCGCACTTGTGCCCCGGCCTTAAGCCGAGCCCGCACTTGTGCCCCGGCCTTAAGCCGAGCCCGCACTAGTGCCCTTGCCTTAAGCCGAACCCGCACTTGTGCCCCTGCCTTAAGCCGAGCCCGCACTTGTGCCCCTGCCTTAATCCTAGCCCGCACTTGTGCCCCTGCCTTAAGCCTAGCCCGCACTTGTGCCCCAGCCTTAAGCCTAGCCCGCACTTGTGCCCCTGCCTTAAGCCTAGCCCGCACTTGTGCCCAGGCCTTAAGCCTAGCCCGCACTTGTGCCCAGGCCTTAAGCCTAGCCCGCACTTGTGACCAGGCCTTAAGCCTAGCCCGCACTTTTGCCCAGGCCTTAAGCCTAGCCCGCACTTGTGCCCAGGCCTTAAGCCTAGCCCGCACTTGTGCCCAGGCCTTAAGCCTAGCCCGCACTTGTGCCCAGGCCTAAAGCCTAGCCCGCACTTGTGCCCAGGCCTAAAGCCTAGCCCGCACTTGTGCCCAGGCCGTAAGCCTAGCCCGCACTTGTGCCCCGGCCTTAAGCCTAGCCCGCACTTGTGCCCCGGCCTTAAGCCTAGCCCGCACTTGTGCCCCGGCCTTAAGCCTAGCCCGCACTTGTACCCCGGCCTTAAGCTGAGCCCGCACTTGTGCCCCGGCCTGAAGCCGAGCCCACACTTGTGCCCCGGCCTTAAGCCGAGCCCGCACTTGTGCCCCGGCCTTAAGCCGAGCCCGCACTTGTGCCCCGGCCTTAAGCCGAGCCCGCACTTGTGCCCCGGCCTTAAGCCGAGCCCGCACTAGTGCCCTTGCCTTAAGCCGAACCCGCACTTGTGCCCCTGCCTTAAGCCGAGCCCGCACTTGTGCCCCTGCCTTAATCCTAGCCCGCACTTGTGCCCCTGCCTTAAGCCTAGCCCGCACTTGTGCCCCAGCCTTAAGCCTAGCCCGCACTTGTGCCCCTGCCTTAAGCTTAGCCCGCACTTGTGCCCAGGCCTTAAGCCTAGCCCGCACTTGTGCCCAGGCCTTAAGCCTAGCCCGCACTTTTGCCCAGGCCTTAAGCCTAGCCCGCACTTGTGCCCAGGCCTTAAGCCTAGCCCGCACTTGTGCCCAGGCCTTAAGCCTAGCCCGCACTTGTGCCCAGGCCTAAAGCCTAGCCCGCACTTGTGCCCAGGCCGTAAGCCTAGCCCGCACTTGTGCCCAGGCCTTTAGCCTAGCTGGCACTTGTGGCCTTTGCCTTGATCCTAGCCAGCACTGCACTTGTGCCCAGGCCTTAAGCCTAGCCTGCACTTGTGCCCAGGCCTTAAGCCTAGCCTGCACTTGTGCCCAGGCGTTAAGCCTAGCCCGCACTTGTGCCCCCTGCCTTGATCCTAGCCCGCACTTGTGCCCCCTGCCTTGATCCTAGCCCGCACTTGTGCCCAGGCCTTAAGCCTAGCCCGCACTTGTGCCCAGGCCTTAAGCCTAGCCCGCACTTGTGCCCCGGCCTTAAGCCTAGCCCGCACTTGTGCCCCGGCCTTAAGCCTAGCCCGCACTTGTGCCCAGGCCTTAAGCCTAGCCCGCACTTGTGCCCAGGCCTTAAGCCTAGCCCGCACTTGTGCCCAGGCCTTAAGCCTAGCCCGCACTTGTGCCTAGGCCTTAAGCCTAGCCCACACTTGTGCCCATGCCTTAAGCCTAGCTGGCACTTGTGGCCTTTGCCTTGATCCTAGCCAGCACTGCACTTGTGCCCAGGCCTTAAGCCTAGCCTGCACTTGTGCCCAGGCCTTAAGCCTAGCCTGCACTTGTGCCCAGGCGTTAAGCCTAGCCCGCACTTGTGCCCCCTGCCTTGATCCTAGCCCGCTCTTGTGCCCCCTGCCGTGATCCTAGCCCGCACTTGTGCCCAGGCCTTAAGCCTAGCCCGCACTTGTGCCCAGGCCTTAAACCTAGCCCGCACTTGTGCCCCTGCCTTAAGCCTAGCCCGCACTTGTGCCCAGGCCTTAAGCCTAGCCTGCACTTGTGCCCAGGCCTTAAGCCTAGCCCGCACTTGTGCCCAGGCCTTAAGCCTAGCCCGCACTTGTGCCCAGGCCTTAAGCCTAGCCCGCACTTGTGCCCAGGCCTTAAGCCTAGCACGCACTTGTGCCCAGGCCTTAAGCCTAGCCCGCACTTGTGCCCAGGCCTTAAGCCTAGCCCGCACTTGTGCCCAGGCCTTAAGCCTAGCCCGCACTTGTGCCCAGGCCTTAAGCCTAGCCCGCACTTGTGCCCAGGCCTTAAGCCTAGCCCGCACTTGTGCCCAGGCGTTAAGCCTAGCCCGCACTTGTGCCCAGGCCTTAAGCCTAGCCCGCACTTGTGCCCAGGCCTTAAGCCTAGCCCGCACTTGTGCCCAGGCCTAAAGCCTAGCCCGCACTTGTGCCCAGGCCGTAAGCCTAGCCCGCACTTGTGCCCAGGCCTTAAGCCTAGCCCGCACTTGTGCCCCGGCCTTAAGCCTAGCCCGCACTTGTGCCCCGGCCTTAAGCTTAGCCCGCACTTGTGCCCAGGCCTTAAGCCTAGCCCGCACTTGTGCCCCGGCCTTAAGCCTAGCCCGCACTTGTGCCCCGGCCTTAAGCCTAGCCCGCACTTGTGCCCCGGCCTTAAGCCTAGCCCGCACTTGTGCCCCGGCCTTAAGCCTAGCCCGCACTTGTGCCCCGGCCTTAAGCCGAGCCCGCACTTGTGCCCCGGCCTTAAGCCGAGCCCACACTTGTGTCCCGGCCTTAAGCCGAGCCCGCACTTGTGCCCCGGCCTTAAGCCGAGCCCGCACTTGTGCCCCGGCCTTAAGCCGAGCCCGCACTTGTGCCCCGGCCTTAAGCCGAGCCCGCACCAGTGCCCCTGCCTTAAGCCGAACCCGCACTTGTGCCCCTGCCTTAAGCCGAGCCCGCACTTGTGCCCCTGCCTTAATCCTAGCCCGCACTTGTGCCCCTGCCTTAAGCCTAGCCCGCACTTGTGCCCCTGCCTTAAGCCTAGCCCGCACTTGTGCCCAGGCCTTGAGCCTAGCACGCACTTGTGCCCAGGCCTTAAGCCTAGCCCGCACTTGTGCCCCGGCCTTAAGCCTAGCCCGCACTTGTGCCCCGGCCTTAAGCTTAGCCCGCACTTGTGCCCCGGCCTTAAGCTTAGCCCGCACTTGTGCCCAGGCCGTAAGCCTAGCCCGCACTTGTGCCCCGGCCTTAAGCCTAGCCCGCACTTGTGCCCCGGCCTTAAGCCGAGCCCGCACTTGTGCCCCGGCCTTAAGCCGAGCCCGCACTAGTGCCCTTGCCTTAAGCCTAGCCCGCACTTGTGCCCCGGCCTTAAGCCGAGCCCGCACTTGTGCCCCGGCCTTAAGCCGAGCCCGCACTAGTGCCCTTGCCTTAAGCCGAACCCGCACTTGTGCCCCTGCCTTAAGCCGAGCCCGCACTTGTGCCCCTGCCTTAATCCTAGCCCGCACTTGTGCCCCTGCCTTAAGCCTAGCCCGCACTTGTGCCCCAGCCTTAAGCCTAGCCCGCACTTGTGCCCCTGCCTTAAGCCTAGCCCGCACTTGTGCCCAGGCCTTAAGCCTAGCCCGCACTTGTGCCCAGGCCTTAAGCCTAGCCCGCACTTGTGACCAGGCCTTAAGCCTAGCCCGCACTTTTGCCCAGGCCTTAAGCCTAGCCCGCACTTGTGCCCAGGCCTTAAGCCTAGCCCGCACTTGTGCCCAGGCCTTAAGCCTAGCCCGCACTTGTGCCCAGGCCTAAAGCCTAGCCCGCACTTGTGCCCAGGCCGTAAGCCTAGCCCGCACTTGTGCCCATGCCTTAAGCCTAGCTGGCACTTGTGGCCCCTGCCTTGATCCTAGCCAGCACTGCACTTGTGCCCAGGCCTTAAGCCTAGCCCGCACTTGTGCCCAGGCCTTAAGCCTAGCCCGCACTTGTGCCCCCTGCCTTGATCCTAGCCCGCACTTGTGCCCCTGCCTTAAGCCTAGCCCGCACTTGTGCCCAGGCCTTAAGCCTAGCCCGCACTTGTGCCCAGGCTTTAAGCCTAGCCCGCACTTGTGCCCAGGCCTTAAGCCTAGCCCGCACTTGTGCCCAGGCCTTAAGCCTAGCACGCACTTGTGCCCAGGCCTTAAGCCTAGCCCGCACTTGTGCCCCGGCCTTAAGCCTAGCCCGAACTTGTGCCCCGGCCTTAAGCTTAGCCCGCACTTGTGCCCCGGCCTTAAGCTTAGCCCGCACTTGTGCCCAGGCCTTAAGCCTAGCCCGCACTTGTGCCCCGGCCTTAAGCCTAGCCCGCACTTGTGCCCCGGCCTTAATCCTAGCCCGCACTTGTGCCCCGGCCTTAAGCCTAGCCCGCACTTGTGCCCCGGCCTTAAGCCTAGCCCGCACTTGTGCCCCGGCCTTAAGCCGAGCCCGCACTTGTGCCCCGGCCTTAAGCCGAGCCCGCACTTGTGCCCCGGCCTTAAGCCGAGCCCGCACTTGTGCCCCGGCCTTAAGCCGAGCCCGCACTTGTGCCCCGGCCTTAAGCCGAGCCCGCACTTGTGCCCCGGCCTTAAGCCGAGCCCGCACCAGTGCCCCTGCCTTAAGCCGAACCCGCACTTGTGCCCCTGCCTTAAGCCGAGCCCGCACTTGTGCCCCTGCCTTAATCCTAGCCCGCACTTGTGCCCCTGCCTTAAGCCTAGAACGCACTTGTGCCCCTGCCTTAAGCCTAACCCGCACTTGTGCCCAGGCCTTGAGCCTAGCACGCACTTGTGCCCAGGCCTTAAGCCTAGCCCGCACTTGTGCCCCGGCCTTAAGCCTAGCCCGCACTTGTGCCCCGGCCTTAAGCTTAGCCCGCACTTGTGCCCAGGCCTTAAGCCTAGCCTGCACTTGTGCCCAGGCCTTAAGCCTAGCCTGCACTTGTGCCCAGGCCTTAAGCCTAGCCCGCACTTGTGCCCAGGCCTTGAGCCTAGCACGCACTTGTGCCCAGGCCTTAAGCCTAGCCCGCACTTGTGCCCCGGCCTTAAGCCTAGCCCGCACTTGTGCCCCGGCCTTAAGCTTAGCCCGCACTTGTGCCCCGGCCTTAAGCTTAGCCCGCACTTGTGCCCAGGCCTTAAGCCTAGCCCGCACTTGTGCCCCGGCCTTAAGCCTAGCCCGCACTTGTGCCCCGGCCTTAAGCCTAGCCCGCACTTGTGCCCCGGCCTTAAGCCTAGCCCGCACTTGTACCCCGGCCTTAAGCTGAGCCCGCACTTGTGCCCCGGCCTGAAGCCGAGCCCACACTTGTGCCCCGGCCTTAAGCCGAGCCCGCACTTGTGCCCCGGCCTTAAGCCGAGCCCGCACTTGTGCCCCGGCCTTAAGCCGAGCCCGCACTTGTGCCCCGGCCTTAAGCCGAGCCCGCACTAGTGCCCTTGCCTTAAGCCGAACCTGCACTTGTGCCCCTGCCTTAAGCCGAGCCCGCACTTGTGCCCCTGCCTTAATCCTAGCCCGCACTTGTGCCCCTGCCTTAAGCCTAGCCCGCACTTGTGCCCCAGCCTTAAGCCTAGCCCGCACTTGTGCCCCTGCCTTAAGCCGAGCCCGCACTTGTGCCCCTGCCTTAATCCTAGCCCGCACTTGTGCCCCTGCCTTAAGCCTAGAACGCACTTGTGCCCCTGCCTTAAGCCTAGCCCGCACTTGTGCCCAGGCCTTGAGCCTAGCACGCACTTGTGCCCAGGCCTTAAGCCTAGCCCGCACTTGTGCCCCGGCCTTAAGCCTAGCCCGCACTTGTGCCCCGGCCTTAAGCTTAGCCCGCACTTGTGCCCAGGCCTTAAGCCTAGCCTGCACTTGTGCCCAGGCCTTAAGCCTAGCCTGCACTTGTGCCCAGGCCTTAAGCCTAGCCCGCACTTGTGCCCAGGCCTTGAGCCTAGCACGCACTTGTGCCCAGGCCTTAAGCCTAGCCCGCACTTGTGCCCCGGCCTTAAGCCTAGCCCGCACTTGTGCCCCGGCCTTAAGCTTAGCCCGCACTTGTGCCCCGGCCTTAAGCTTAGCCCGCACTTGTGCCCAGGCCTTAAGCCTAGCCCGCACTTGTGCCCCGGCCTTAAGCCTAGCCCGCACTTGTGCCCCGGCCTTAAGCCTAGCCCGCACTTGTGCCCCGGCCTTAAGCCTAGCCCGCACTTGTACCCCGGCCTTAAGCTGAGCCCGCACTTGTGCCCCGGCCTGAAGCCGAGCCCACACTTGTGCCCCGGCCTTAAGCCGAGCCCGCACTTGTGCCCCGGCCTTAAGCCGAGCCCGCACTTGTGCCCCGGCCTTAAGCCGAGCCCGCACTTGTGCCCCGGCCTTAAGCCGAGCCCGCACTAGTGCCCTTGCCTTAAGCCGAACCCGCACTTGTGCCCCTGCCTTAAGCCGAGCCCGCACTTGTGCCCCTGCCTTAATCCTAGCCCGCACTTGTGCCCCTGCCTTAAGCCTAGCCCGCACTTGTGCCCCGGCCTTAAGCCTAGCCCGCACTTGTGCCCCGGCCTTAAGCTTAGCCCGCACTTGTGCCCCGGCCTTAAGCTTAGCCCGCACTTGTGCCCAGGCCGTAAGCCTAGCCCGCACTTGTGCCCCGGCCTTAAGCCTAGCCCGCACTTGTGCCCCGGCCTTAAGCCGAGCCCGCACTTGTGCCCCGGCCTTAAGCCGAGCCCGCACTAGTGCCCTTGCCTTAAGCCGAACCCGCACTTGTGCCCCTGCCTTAAGCCGAGCCCGCACTTGTGCCCCTGCCTTAATCCTAGCCCGCACTTGTGCCCCTGCCTTAAGCCTAGCCCGCACTTGTGCCCCAGCCTTAAGCCTAGCCCGCACTTGTGCCCCTGCCTTAAGCCTAGCCCGCACTTGTGCCCAGGCCTTAAGCCTAGCCCGCACTTGTGCCCAGGCCTTAAGCCTAGCCCGCACTTGTGCCCAGGCCTTAAGCCTAGCCCGCACTTTTGCCCAGGCCTTAAGCCTAGCCCGCACTTGTGCCCAGGCCTTAAGCCTAGCCCGCACTTGTGCCCCGGCCTTAAGCCGAGCCCGCACTTGTGCCCCGGCCTTAAGCCGAGCCCGCACTTGTGCCCCGGCCTTAAGCCGAGCCCGCACTAGTGCCCTTGCCTTAAGCCGAACCCGCACTTGTGCCCCTGCCTTAAGCCGAGCCCGCACTTGTGCCCCTGCCTTAATCCTAGCCCGCACTTGTGCCCCTGCCTTAAGCCTAGCCCGCACTTGTGCCCCGGCCTTAAGCCTAGCCCGCACTTGTGCCCCGGCCTTAAGCTTAGCCCGCACTTGTGCCCCGGCCTTAAGCCGAGCCCGCACTTGTGCCCCGGCCTTAAGCCGAGCCCGCACCAGTGCCCCTGCCTTAAGCCGAACCCGCACTTGTGCCCCTGCCTTAAGCCGAGCCCGCACTTGTGCCCCTGCCTTAATCCTAGCCCGCACTTGTGCCCCTGCCTTAAGCCTAGAACGCACTTGTGCCCCTGCCTTAAGCCTAGCCCGCACTTGTGCCCAGGCCTTGAGCCTAGCACGCACTTGTGCCCAGGCCTTAAGCCTAGCCCGCACTTGTGCCCCGGCCTTAAGCCTAGCCCGCACTTGTGCCCCGGCCTTAAGCTTAGCCCGCACTTGTGCCCAGGCCTTAAGCCTAGCCTGCACTTGTGCCCAGGCCTTAAGCCTAGCCTGCACTTGTGCCCAGGCCTTAAGCCTAGCCCGCACTTGTGCCCAGGCCTTGAGCCTAGCACGCACTTGTGCCCAGGCCTTAAGCCTAGCCCGCACTTGTGCCCCGGCCTTAAGCCTAGCCCGCACTTGTGCCCCGGCCTTAAGCTTAGCCCGCACTTGTGACCCGGCCTTAAGCTTAGCCCGCACTTGTGCCCAGGCCTTAAGCCTAGCCCGCACTTGTGCCCCGGCCTTAAGCCTAGCCCGCACTTGTGCCCCGGCCTTAAGCCTAGCCCGCACTTGTGCCCCGGCCTTAAGCCTAGCCCGCACTTGTACCCCGGCCTTAAGCTGAGCCCGCACTTGTGCCCCGGCCTGAAGCCGAGCCCACACTTGTGCCCCGGCCTTAAGCCGAGCCCGCACTTGTGCCCCGGCCTTAAGCCGAGCCCGCACTTGTGCCCCGGCCTTAAGCCGAGCCCGCACTTGTGCCCCGGCCTTAAGCCGAGCCCGCACTAGTGCCCTTGCCTTAAGCCGAACCCGCACTTGTGCCCCTGCCTTAAGCCGAGCCCGCACTTGTGCCCCTGCCTTAATCCTAGCCCGCACTTGTGCCCCTGCCTTAAGCCTAGCCCGCACTTGTGCCCCAGCCTTAAGCCTAGCCCGCACTTGTGCCCCTGCCTTAAGCCTAGCCCGCACTTGTGCCCAGGCCTTAAGCCTAGCCCGCACTTGTGCCCAGGCCTTAAGCCTAGCCCGCACTTTTGCCCAGGCCTTAAGCCTAGCCCGCACTTGTGCCCAGGCCTTAAGCCTAGCCCGCACTTGTGCCCAGGCCTTAAGCCTAGCCCGCACTTGTGCCCAGGCCTAAAGCCTAGCCCGCACTTGTGCCCAGGCCGTAAGCCTAGCCCGCACTTGTGCCCAGGCCTTTAGCCTAGCCCGCACTTGTGCCCAGGCCTAAAGCCTAGCCCGCACTTGTGCCCAGGCCTTAAGCCTAGCCCGCACTTGTGCCCAGGCCTTAAGCCTAGCCCGCACTTGTGCCCCGGCCTTAAGCCTAGCCCGCACTTGTGCCCCGGCCTTAAGCTTAGCCCGCACTTGTGCCCAGGCCTTAAGCCTAGCCCGCACTTGTGCCCAGGCCTTAAGCCTAGCCCGCACTTGTGCCCCGGCCTTAAGCCTAGCCCGCACTTGTGCCCCGGCCTTAAGCCTAGCCCGCACTTGTGCCCAGGCCTTAAACCTAGCCCGCACTTGTGCCCAGGCCTTAAGCCTAGCCCGCACTTGTGCCCAGGCCTTAAGCCTAGCCCGCACTTGTGCCTAGGCCTTAAGCCTAGCCCACACTTGTGCCCATGCCTTAAGCCTAGCTGGCACTTGTGGCCTTTGCCTTGATCCTAGCCAGCACTGCACTTGTGCCCAGGCCTTAAGCCTAGCCTGCACTTGTGCCCAGGCCTTAAGCCTAGCCTGCACTTGTGCCCAGGCGTTAAGCCTAGCCCGCACTTGTGCCCCCTGCCTTGATCCTAGCCCGCACTTGTGCCCCCTGCCTTGATCCTAGCCCGCACTTGTGCCCAGGCCTTAAGCCTAGCCCGCACTTGTGCCCAGGCCTTAAGCCTAGCCCGCACTTGTGCCCCGGCCTTAAGCCTAGCCCGCACTTGTGCCCCGGCCTTAAGCCTAGCCCGCACTTGTGCCCAGGCCTTAAGCCTAGCCCGCACTTGTGCCCAGGCCTTAAGCCTAGCCCGCACTTGTGCCCAGGCCTTAAGCCTAGCCCGCACTTGTGCCTAGGCCTTAAGCCTAGCCCACACTTGTGCCCATGCCTTAAGCCTAGCTGGCACTTGTGGCCTTTGCCTTGATCCTAGCCAGCACTGCACTTGTGCCCAGGCCTTAAGCCTAGCCTGCACTTGTGCCCAGGCCTTAAGCCTAGCCTGCACTTGTGCCCAGGCGTTAAGCCTAGCCCGCACTTGTGCCCCCTGCCTTGATCCTAGCCCGCACTTGTGCCCCCTGCCGTGATCCTAGCCCGCACTTGTGCCCAGGCCTTAAGCCTAGCCCGCACTTGTGCCCAGGCCTTAAACCTAGCCCGCACTTGTGCCCCTGCCTTAAGCCTAGCCCGCACTTGTGCCCAGGCCTTAAGCCTAGCCTGCACTTGTGCCCAGGCCTTAAGCCTAGCCCGCACTTGTGCCCAGGCCTTAAGCCTAGCCCGCACTTGTGCCCAGGCCTTAAGCCTAGCCCGCACTTGTGCCCAGGCCTTAAGCCTAGCACGCACTTGTGCCCAGGCCTTAAGCCTAGCCCGCACTTGTGCCCAGGCCTTAAGCCTAGCCCGCACTTGTGCCCAGGCCTTAAGCCTAGCCCGCACTTGTGCCCATGCCTTAAGCCTAGCTGGCACTTGTGGCCCCTGCCTTGATCCTAGCCAGCACTGCACTTGTGCCCAGGCCTTAAGCCTAGCCCGCACTTGTGCCCAGGCCTTAAGCCTAGCCCGCACTTGTGCCCCCTGCCTTGATCCTAGCCCGCACTTGTGCCCCTGCCTTAAGCCTAGCCCGCACTTGTGCCCAGGCCTTAAGCCTAGCCCGCACTTGTGCCCAGGCTTTAAGCCTAGCCCGCACTTGTGCCCAGGCCTTAAGCCTAGCCCGCACTTGTGCCCAGGCCTTAAGCCTAGCACGCACTTGTGCCCAGGCCTTAAGCCTAGCCCGCACTTGTGCCCCGGCCTTAAGCCTAGCCCGAACTTGTGCCCCGGCCTTAAGCTTAGCCCGCACTTGTGCCCCGGCCTTAAGCTTAGCCCGCACTTGTGCCCAGGCCTTAAGCCTAGCCCGCACTTGTGCCCCGGCCTTAAGCCTAGCCCGCACTTGTGCCCCGGCCTTAAGCCTAGCCCGCACTTGTGCCCCGGCCTTAAGCCTAGCCCGCACTTGTGCCCCGGCCTTAAGCCTAGCCCGCACTTGTGCCCCGGCCTTAAGCCGAGCCCGCACTTGTGCCCCGGCCTTAAGCCGAGCCCGCACTTGTGCCCCGGCCTTAAGCCGAGCCCGCACTTGTGCCCCGGCCTTAAGCCGAGCCCGCACTTGTGCCCCGGCCTTAAGCCGAGCCCGCACTTGTGCCCCGGCCTTAAGCCGAGCCCGCACCAGTGCCCCTGCCTTAAGCCGAACCCGCACTTGTGCCCCTGCCTTAAGCCGAGCCCGCACTTGTGCCCCTGCCTTAATCCTAGCCCGCACTTGTGCCCCTGCCTTAAGCCTAGAACGCACTTGTGCCCCTGCCTTAAGCCTAGCCCGCACTTGTGCCCAGGCCTTGAGCCTAGCACGCACTTGTGCCCAGGCCTTAAGCCTAGCCCGCACTTGTGCCCCGGCCTTAAGCCTAGCCCGCACTTGTGCCCCGGCCTTAAGCTTAGCCCGCACTTGTGCCCAGGCCTTAAGCCTAGCCTGCACTTGTGCCCAGGCCTTAAGCCTAGCCTGCACTTGTGCCCAGGCCTTAAGCCTAGCCCGCACTTGTGCCCAGGCCTTGAGCCTAGCACGCACTTGTGCCCAGGCCTTAAGCCTAGCCCGCACTTGTGCCCCGGCCTTAAGCCTAGCCCGCACTTGTGCCCCGGCCTTAAGCTTAGCCCGCACTTGTGCCCCGGCCTTAAGCTTAGCCCGCACTTGTGCCCAGGCCTTAAGCCTAGCCCGCACTTGTGCCCCGGCCTTAAGCCTAGCCCGCACTTGTGCCCCGGCCTTAAGCCTAGCCCGCACTTGTGCCCCGGCCTTAAGCTTAGCCCGCACTTGTGCCCCGGCCTTAAGCTTAGCCCGCACTTGTGCCCAGGCCTTAAGCCTAGCCCGCACTTGTGCCCCGGCCTTAAGCCTAGCCCGCACTTGTGCCCCGGCCTTAAGCCTAGCCCGCACTTGTGCCCCGGCCTTAAGCCTAGCCCGCACTTGTACCCCGGCCTTAAGCTGAGCCCGCACTTGTGCCCCGGCCTGAAGCCGAGCCCACACTTGTGCCCCGGCCTTAAGCCGAGCCCGCACTTGTGCCCCGGCCTTAAGCCGAGCCCGCACTTGTGCCCCGGCCTTAAGCCGAGCCCGCACTTGTGCCCCGGCCTTAAGCCGAGCCCGCACTAGTGCCCTTGCCTTAAGCCGAACCCGCACTTGTGCCCCTGCCTTAAGCCGAGCCCGCACTTGTGCCCCTGCCTTAATCCTAGCCCGCACTTGTGCCCCTGCCTTAAGCCTAGCCCGCACTTGTGCCCCAGCCTTAAGCCTAGCCCGCACTTGTGCCCCTGCCTTAAGCCTAGCCCGCACTTGTGCCCAGGCCTTAAGCCTAGCCCGCACTTGTGCCCAGGCCTTAAGCCTAGCCCGCACTTTTGCCCAGGCCTTAAGCCTAGCCCGCACTTGTGCCCAGGCCTTAAGCCTAGCCCGCACTTGTGCCCAGGCCTTAAGCCTAGCCCGCACTTGTGCCCAGGCCTAAAGCCTAGCCCGCACTTGTGCCCAGGCCGTAAGCCTAGCCCGCACTTGTGCCCAGGCCTTTAGCCTAGCCCGCACTTGTGCCCCGGCCTTAAGCTTAGCCCGCACTTGTGCCCCGGCCTTAAGCTTAGCCCGCACTTGTGCCCAGGCCGTAAGCCTAGCCCGCACTTGTGCCCCGGCCTTAAGCCTAGCCCGCACTTGTGCCCCGGCCTTAAGCCGAGCCCGCACTTGTGCCCCGGCCTTAAGCCGAGCCCGCACTAGTGCCCTTGCCTTAAGCCTAGCCCGCACTTGTGCCCCGGCCTTAAGCCGAGCCCGCACTTGTGCCCCGGCCTTAAGCCGAGCCCGCACTAGTGCCCTTGCCTTAAGCCGAACCCGCACTTGTGCCCCTGCCTTAAGCCGAGCCCGCACTTGTGCCCCTGCCTTAATCCTAGCCCGCACTTGTGCCCCTGCCTTAAGCCTAGCCCGCACTTGTGCCCCAGCCTTAAGCCTAGCCCGCACTTGTGCCCCTGCCTTAAGCCTAGCCCGCACTTGTGCCCAGGCCTTAAGCCTAGCCCGCACTTGTGCCCAGGCCTTAAGCCTAGCCCGCACTTGTGACCAGGCCTTAAGCCTAGCCCGCACTTTTGCCCAGGCCTTAAGCCTAGCCCGCACTTGTGCCCAGGCCTTAAGCCTAGCCCGCACTTGTGCCCAGGCCTTAAGCCTAGCCCGCACTTGTGCCCAGGCCTAAAGCCTAGCCCGCACTTGTGCCCAGGCCGTAAGCCTAGCCCGCACTTGTGCCCATGCCTTAAGCCTAGCTGGCACTTGTGGCCCCTGCCTTGATCCTAGCCAGCACTGCACTTGTGCCCAGGCCTTAAGCCTAGCCCGCACTTGTGCCCAGGCCTTAAGCCTAGCCCGCACTTGTGCCCCCTGCCTTGATCCTAGCCCGCACTTGTGCCCCTGCCTTAAGCCTAGCCCGCACTTGTGCCCAGGCCTTAAGCCTAGCCCGCACTTGTGCCCAGGCTTTAAGCCTAGCCCGCACTTGTGCCCAGGCCTTAAGCCTAGCCCGCACTTGTGCCCAGGCCTTAAGCCTAGCACGCACTTGTGCCCAGGCCTTAAGCCTAGCCCGCACTTGTGCCCCGGCCTTAAGCCTAGCCCGAACTTGTGCCCCGGCCTTAAGCTTAGCCCGCACTTGTGCCCCGGCCTTAAGCTTAGCCCGCACTTGTGCCCAGGCCTTAAGCCTAGCCCGCACTTGTGCCCCGGCCTTAAGCCTAGCCCGCACTTGTGCCCCGGCCTTAATCCTAGCCCGCACTTGTGCCCCGGCCTTAAGCCTAGCCCGCACTTGTGCCCCGGCCTTAAGCCTAGCCCGCACTTGTGCCCCGGCCTTAAGCCGAGCCCGCACTTGTGCCCCGGCCTTAAGCCGAGCCCGCACTTGTGCCCCGGCCTTAAGCCGAGCCCGCACTTGTGCCCCGGCCTTAAGCCGAGCCCGCACTTGTGCCCCGGCCTTAAGCCGAGCCCGCACTTGTGCCCCGGCCTTAAGCCGAGCCCGCACCAGTGCCCCTGCCTTAAGCCGAACCCGCACTTGTGCCCCTGCCTTAAGCCGAGCCCGCACTTGTGCCCCTGCCTTAATCCTAGCCCGCACTTGTGCCCCTGCCTTAAGCCTAGAACGCACTTGTGCCCCTGCCTTAAGCCTAGCCCGCACTTGTGCCCAGGCCTTGAGCCTAGCACGCACTTGTGCCCAGGCCTTAAGCCTAGCCCGCACTTGTGCCCCGGCCTTAAGCCTAGCCCGCACTTGTGCCCCGGCCTTAAGCTTAGCCCGCACTTGTGCCCAGGCCTTAAGCCTAGCCTGCACTTGTGCCCAGGCCTTAAGCCTAGCCTGCACTTGTGCCCAGGCCTTAAGCCTAGCCCGCACTTGTGCCCAGGCCTTGAGCCTAGCACGCACTTGTGCCCAGGCCTTAAGCCTAGCCCGCACTTGTGCCCCGGCCTTAAGCCTAGCCCGCACTTGTGCCCCGGCCTTAAGCTTAGCCCGCACTTGTGCCCCGGCCTTAAGCTTAGCCCGCACTTGTGCCCAGGCCTTAAGCCTAGCCCGCACTTGTGCCCCGGCCTTAAGCCTAGCCCGCACTTGTGCCCCGGCCTTAAGCCTAGCCCGCACTTGTGCCCCGGCCTTAAGCCTAGCCCGCACTTGTACCCCGGCCTTAAGCTGAGCCCGCACTTGTGCCCCGGCCTGAAGCCGAGCCCACACTTGTGCCCCGGCCTTAAGCCGAGCCCGCACTTGTGCCCCGGCCTTAAGCCGAGCCCGCACTTGTGCCCCGGCCTTAAGCCGAGCCCGCACTTGTGCCCCGGCCTTAAGCCGAGCCCGCACTAGTGCCCTTGCCTTAAGCCGAACCTGCACTTGTGCCCCTGCCTTAAGCCGAGCCCGCACTTGTGCCCCTGCCTTAATCCTAGCCCGCACTTGTGCCCCTGCCTTAAGCCTAGCCCGCACTTGTGCCCCAGCCTTAAGCCTAGCCCGCACTTGTGCCCCTGCCTTAAGCCGAGCCCGCACTTGTGCCCCTGCCTTAATCCTAGCCCGCACTTGTGCCCCTGCCTTAAGCCTAGAACGCACTTGTGCCCCTGCCTTAAGCCTAGCCCGCACTTGTGCCCAGGCCTTGAGCCTAGCACGCACTTGTGCCCAGGCCTTAAGCCTAGCCCGCACTTGTGCCCCGGCCTTAAGCCTAGCCCGCACTTGTGCCCCGGCCTTAAGCTTAGCCCGCACTTGTGCCCAGGCCTTAAGCCTAGCCTGCACTTGTGCCCAGGCCTTAAGCCTAGCCTGCACTTGTGCCCAGGCCTTAAGCCTAGCCCGCACTTGTGCCCAGGCCTTGAGCCTAGCACGCACTTGTGCCCAGGCCTTAAGCCTAGCCCGCACTTGTGCCCCGGCCTTAAGCCTAGCCCGCACTTGTGCCCCGGCCTTAAGCTTAGCCCGCACTTGTGCCCCGGCCTTAAGCTTAGCCCGCACTTGTGCCCAGGCCTTAAGCCTAGCCCGCACTTGTGCCCCGGCCTTAAGCCTAGCCCGCACTTGTGCCCCGGCCTTAAGCCTAGCCCGCACTTGTGCCCCGGCCTTAAGCCTAGCCCGCACTTGTACCCCGGCCTTAAGCTGAGCCCGCACTTGTGCCCCGGCCTGAAGCCGAGCCCACACTTGTGCCCCGGCCTTAAGCCGAGCCCGCACTTGTGCCCCGGCCTTAAGCCGAGCCCGCACTTGTGCCCCGGCCTTAAGCCGAGCCCGCACTTGTGCCCCGGCCTTAAGCCGAGCCCGCACTAGTGCCCTTGCCTTAAGCCGAACCCGCACTTGTGCCCCTGCCTTAAGCCGAGCCCGCACTTGTGCCCAGGCCTTAAGCCTAGCCTGCACTTGTGCCCAGGCCTTAAGCCTAGCCCGCACTTGTGCCCAGGCCTTAAGCCTAGCCCGCACTTGTGCCCAGGCCTTAAGCCTAGCCCGCACTTGTGCCCAGGCCTTAAGCCTAGCACGCACTTGTGCCCAGGCCTTAAGCCTAGCCCGCACTTGTGCCCAGGCCTTAAGCCTAGCCCGCACTTGTGCCCAGGCCTTAAGCCTAGCCCGCACTTGTGCCCAGGCCTTAAGCCTAGCCCGCACTTGTGCCCAGGCCTTAAGCCTAGCCCGCACTTGTGCCCAGGCGTTAAGCCTAGCCCGCACTTGTGCCCAGGCCTTAAGCCTAGCCCGCACTTGTGCCCAGGCCTTAAGCCTAGCCCGCACTTGTGCCCAGGCCTAAAGCCTAGCCCGCACTTGTGCCCAGGCCGTAAGCCTAGCCCGCACTTGTGCCCAGGCCTTAAGCCTAGCCCGCACTTGTGCCCCGGCCTTAAGCCTAGCCCGCACTTGTGCCCCGGCCTTAAGCTTAGCCCGCACTTGTGCCCAGGCCTTAAGCCTAGCCCGCACTTGTGCCCCGGCCTTAAGCCTAGCCCGCACTTGTGCCCCGGCCTTAAGCCTAGCCCGCACTTGTGCCCCGGCCTTAAGCCTAGCCCGCACTTGTGCCCCGGCCTTAAGCCTAGCCCGCACTTGTGCCCCGGCCTTAAGCCGAGCCCGCACTTGTGCCCCGGCCTTAAGCCGAGCCCACACTTGTGTCCCGGCCTTAAGCCGAGCCCGCACTTGTGCCCCGGCCTTAAGCCGAGCCCGCACTTGTGCCCCGGCCTTAAGCCGAGCCCGCACTTGTGCCCCGGCCTTAAGCCGAGCCCGCACCAGTGCCCCTGCCTTAAGCCGAACCCGCACTTGTGCCCCTGCCTTAAGCCGAGCCCGCACTTGTGCCCCTGCCTTAATCCTAGCCCGCACTTGTGCCCCTGCCTTAAGCCTAGCCCGCACTTGTGCCCCTGCCTTAAGCCTAGCCCGCACTTGTGCCCAGGCCTTGAGCCTAGCACGCACTTGTGCCCAGGCCTTAAGCCTAGCCCGCACTTGTGCCCCGGCCTTAAGCCTAGCCCGCACTTGTGCCCCGGCCTTAAGCTTAGCCCGCACTTGTGCCCCGGCCTTAAGCTTAGCCCGCACTTGTGCCCAGGCCGTAAGCCTAGCCCGCACTTGTGCCCCGGCCTTAAGCCTAGCCCGCACTTGTGCCCCGGCCTTAAGCCGAGCCCGCACTTGTGCCCCGGCCTTAAGCCGAGCCCGCACTAGTGCCCTTGCCTTAAGCCTAGCCCGCACTTGTGCCCCGGCCTTAAGCCGAGCCCGCACTTGTGCCCCGGCCTTAAGCCGAGCCCGCACTAGTGCCCTTGCCTTAAGCCGAACCCGCACTTGTGCCCCTGCCTTAAGCCGAGCCCGCACTTGTGCCCCTGCCTTAATCCTAGCCCGCACTTGTGCCCCTGCCTTAAGCCTAGCCCGCACTTGTGCCCCAGCCTTAAGCCTAGCCCGCACTTGTGCCCCTGCCTTAAGCCTAGCCCGCACTTGTGCCCAGGCCTTAAGCCTAGCCCGCACTTGTGCCCAGGCCTTAAGCCTAGCCCGCACTTGTGACCAGGCCTTAAGCCTAGCCCGCACTTTTGCCCAGGCCTTAAGCCTAGCCCGCACTTGTGCCCAGGCCTTAAGCCTAGCCCGCACTTGTGCCCAGGCCTTAAGCCTAGCCCGCACTTGTGCCCAGGCCTAAAGCCTAGCCCGCACTTGTGCCCAGGCCGTAAGCCTAGCCCGCACTTGTGCCCATGCCTTAAGCCTAGCTGGCACTTGTGGCCCCTGCCTTGATCCTAGCCAGCACTGCACTTGTGCCCAGGCCTTAAGCCTAGCCCGCACTTGTGCCCAGGCCTTAAGCCTAGCCCGCACTTGTGCCCCCTGCCTTGATCCTAGCCCGCACTTGTGCCCCTGCCTTAAGCCTAGCCCGCACTTGTGCCCAGGCCTTAAGCCTAGCCCGCACTTGTGCCCAGGCTTTAAGCCTAGCCCGCACTTGTGCCCAGGCCTTAAGCCTAGCCCGCACTTGTGCCCAGGCCTTAAGCCTAGCACGCACTTGTGCCCAGGCCTTAAGCCTAGCCCGCACTTGTGCCCCGGCCTTAAGCCTAGCCCGAACTTGTGCCCCGGCCTTAAGCTTAGCCCGCACTTGTGCCCCGGCCTTAAGCTTAGCCCGCACTTGTGCCCAGGCCTTAAGCCTAGCCCGCACTTGTGCCCCGGCCTTAAGCCTAGCCCGCACTTGTGCCCCGGCCTTAATCCTAGCCCGCACTTGTGCCCCGGCCTTAAGCCTAGCCCGCACTTGTGCCCCGGCCTTAAGCCTAGCCCGCACTTGTGCCCCGGCCTTAAGCCGAGCCCGCACTTGTGCCCCGGCCTTAAGCCGAGCCCGCACTTGTGCCCCGGCCTTAAGCCGAGCCCGCACTTGTGCCCCGGCCTTAAGCCGAGCCCGCACTTGTGCCCCGGCCTTAAGCCGAGCCCGCACTTGTGCCCCGGCCTTAAGCCGAGCCCGCACCAGTGCCCCTGCCTTAAGCCGAACCCGCACTTGTGCCCCTGCCTTAAGCCGAGCCCGCACTTGTGCCCCTGCCTTAATCCTAGCCCGCACTTGTGCCCCTGCCTTAAGCCTAGAACGCACTTGTGCCCCTGCCTTAAGCCTAGCCCGCACTTGTGCCCAGGCCTTGAGCCTAGCACGCACTTGTGCCCAGGCCTTAAGCCTAGCCCGCACTTGTGCCCCGGCCTTAAGCCTAGCCCGCACTTGTGCCCCGGCCTTAAGCTTAGCCCGCACTTGTGCCCAGGCCTTAAGCCTAGCCTGCACTTGTGCCCAGGCCTTAAGCCTAGCCTGCACTTGTGCCCAGGCCTTAAGCCTAGCCCGCACTTGTGCCCAGGCCTTGAGCCTAGCACGCACTTGTGCCCAGGCCTTAAGCCTAGCCCGCACTTGTGCCCCGGCCTTAAGCCTAGCCCGCACTTGTGCCCCGGCCTTAAGCTTAGCCCGCACTTGTGCCCCGGCCTTAAGCTTAGCCCGCACTTGTGCCCAGGCCTTAAGCCTAGCCCGCACTTGTGCCCCGGCCTTAAGCCTAGCCCGCACTTGTGCCCCGGCCTTAAGCCTAGCCCGCACTTGTGCCCCGGCCTTAAGCCTAGCCCGCACTTGTACCCCGGCCTTAAGCTGAGCCCGCACTTGTGCCCCGGCCTGAAGCCGAGCCCACACTTGTGCCCCGGCCTTAAGCCGAGCCCGCACTTGTGCCCCGGCCTTAAGCCGAGCCCGCACTTGTGCCCCGGCCTTAAGCCGAGCCCGCACTTGTGCCCCGGCCTTAAGCCGAGCCCGCACTAGTGCCCTTGCCTTAAGCCGAACCTGCACTTGTGCCCCTGCCTTAAGCCGAGCCCGCACTTGTGCCCCTGCCTTAATCCTAGCCCGCACTTGTGCCCCTGCCTTAAGCCTAGCCCGCACTTGTGCCCCAGCCTTAAGCCTAGCCCGCACTTGTGCCCCTGCCTTAAGCCGAGCCCGCACTTGTGCCCCTGCCTTAATCCTAGCCCGCACTTGTGCCCCTGCCTTAAGCCTAGAACGCACTTGTGCCCCTGCCTTAAGCCTAGCCCGCACTTGTGCCCAGGCCTTGAGCCTAGCACGCACTTGTGCCCAGGCCTTAAGCCTAGCCCGCACTTGTGCCCCGGCCTTAAGCCTAGCCCGCACTTGTGCCCCGGCCTTAAGCTTAGCCCGCACTTGTGCCCAGGCCTTAAGCCTAGCCTGCACTTGTGCCCAGGCCTTAAGCCTAGCCTGCACTTGTGCCCAGGCCTTAAGCCTAGCCCGCACTTGTGCCCAGGCCTTGAGCCTAGCACGCACTTGTGCCCAGGCCTTAAGCCTAGCCCGCACTTGTGCCCCGGCCTTAAGCCTAGCCCGCACTTGTGCCCCGGCCTTAAGCTTAGCCCGCACTTGTGCCCCGGCCTTAAGCTTAGCCCGCACTTGTGCCCAGGCCTTAAGCCTAGCCCGCACTTGTGCCCCGGCCTTAAGCCTAGCCCGCACTTGTGCCCCGGCCTTAAGCCTAGCCCGCACTTGTGCCCCGGCCTTAAGCCTAGCCCGCACTTGTACCCCGGCCTTAAGCTGAGCCCGCACTTGTGCCCCGGCCTGAAGCCGAGCCCACACTTGTGCCCCGGCCTTAAGCCGAGCCCGCACTTGTGCCCCGGCCTTAAGCCGAGCCCGCACTTGTGCCCCGGCCTTAAGCCGAGCCCGCACTTGTGCCCCGGCCTTAAGCCGAGCCCGCACTAGTGCCCTTGCCTTAAGCCGAACCCGCACTTGTGCCCCTGCCTTAAGCCGAGCCCGCACTTGTGCCCCTGCCTTAATCCTAGCCCGCACTTGTGCCCCTGCCTTAAGCCTAGCCCGCACTTGTGCCCCGGCCTTAAGCCTAGCCCGCACTTGTGCCCCGGCCTTAAGCTTAGCCCGCACTTGTGCCCCGGCCTTAAGCTTAGCCCGCACTTGTGCCCAGGCCGTAAGCCTAGCCCGCACTTGTGCCCCGGCCTTAAGCCTAGCCCGCACTTGTGCCCCGGCCTTAAGCCGAGCCCGCACTTGTGCCCCGGCCTTAAGCCGAGCCCGCACTAGTGCCCTTGCCTTAAGCCGAACCCGCACTTGTGCCCCTGCCTTAAGCCGAGCCCGCACTTGTGCCCCTGCCTTAATCCTAGCCCGCACTTGTGCCCCTGCCTTAAGCCTAGCCCGCACTTGTGCCCCAGCCTTAAGCCTAGCCCGCACTTGTGCCCCTGCCTTAAGCCTAGCCCGCACTTGTGCCCAGGCCTTAAGCCTAGCCCGCACTTGTGCCCAGGCCTTAAGCCTAGCCCGCACTTGTGCCCAGGCCTTAAGCCTAGCCCGCACTTTTGCCCAGGCCTTAAGCCTAGCCCGCACTTGTGCCCAGGCCTTAAGCCTAGCCCGCACTTGTGCCCCGGCCTTAAGCCGAGCCCGCACTTGTGCCCCGGCCTTAAGCCGAGCCCGCACTTGTGCCCCGGCCTTAAGCCGAGCCCGCACTAGTGCCCTTGCCTTAAGCCGAACCCGCACTTGTGCCCCTGCCTTAAGCCGAGCCCGCACTTGTGCCCCTGCCTTAATCCTAGCCCGCACTTGTGCCCCTGCCTTAAGCCTAGCCCGCACTTGTGCCCCGGCCTTAAGCCTAGCCCGCACTTGTGCCCCGGCCTTAAGCTTAGCCCGCACTTGTGCCCCGGCCTTAAGCCGAGCCCGCACTTGTGCCCCGGCCTTAAGCCGAGCCCGCACCAGTGCCCCTGCCTTAAGCCGAACCCGCACTTGTGCCCCTGCCTTAAGCCGAGCCCGCACTTGTGCCCCTGCCTTAATCCTAGCCCGCACTTGTGCCCCTGCCTTAAGCCTAGAACGCACTTGTGCCCCTGCCTTAAGCCTAGCCCGCACTTGTGCCCAGGCCTTGAGCCTAGCACGCACTTGTGCCCAGGCCTTAAGCCTAGCCCGCACTTGTGCCCCGGCCTTAAGCCTAGCCCGCACTTGTGCCCCGGCCTTAAGCTTAGCCCGCACTTGTGCCCAGGCCTTAAGCCTAGCCTGCACTTGTGCCCAGGCCTTAAGCCTAGCCTGCACTTGTGCCCAGGCCTTAAGCCTAGCCCGCACTTGTGCCCAGGCCTTGAGCCTAGCACGCACTTGTGCCCAGGCCTTAAGCCTAGCCCGCACTTGTGCCCCGGCCTTAAGCCTAGCCCGCACTTGTGCCCCGGCCTTAAGCTTAGCCCGCACTTGTGACCCGGCCTTAAGCTTAGCCCGCACTTGTGCCCAGGCCTTAAGCCTAGCCCGCACTTGTGCCCCGGCCTTAAGCCTAGCCCGCACTTGTGCCCCGGCCTTAAGCCTAGCCCGCACTTGTGCCCCGGCCTTAAGCCTAGCCCGCACTTGTACCCCGGCCTTAAGCTGAGCCCGCACTTGTGCCCCGGCCTGAAGCCGAGCCCACACTTGTGCCCCGGCCTTAAGCCGAGCCCGCACTTGTGCCCCGGCCTTAAGCCGAGCCCGCACTTGTGCCCCGGCCTTAAGCCGAGCCCGCACTTGTGCCCCGGCCTTAAGCCGAGCCCGCACTAGTGCCCTTGCCTTAAGCCGAACCCGCACTTGTGCCCCTGCCTTAAGCCGAGCCCGCACTTGTGCCCCTGCCTTAATCCTAGCCCGCACTTGTGCCCCTGCCTTAAGCCTAGCCCGCACTTGTGCCCCAGCCTTAAGCCTAGCCCGCACTTGTGCCCCTGCCTTAAGCCTAGCCCGCACTTGTGCCCAGGCCTTAAGCCTAGCCCGCACTTGTGCCCAGGCCTTAAGCCTAGCCCGCACTTTTGCCCAGGCCTTAAGCCTAGCCCGCACTTGTGCCCAGGCCTTAAGCCTAGCCCGCACTTGTGCCCAGGCCTTAAGCCTAGCCCGCACTTGTGCCCAGGCCTAAAGCCTAGCCCGCACTTGTGCCCAGGCCGTAAGCCTAGCCCGCACTTGTGCCCAGGCCTTTAGCCTAGCCCGCACTTGTGCCCAGGCCTAAAGCCTAGCCCGCACTTGTGCCCAGGCCTTAAGCCTAGCCCGCACTTGTGCCCAGGCCTTAAGCCTAGCCCGCACTTGTGCCCCGGCCTTAAGCCTAGCCCGCACTTGTGCCCCGGCCTTAAGCTTAGCCCGCACTTGTGCCCAGGCCTTAAGCCTAGCCCGCACTTGTGCCCAGGCCTTAAGCCTAGCCCGCACTTGTGCCCCGGCCTTAAGCCTAGCCCGCACTTGTGCCCCGGCCTTAAGCCTAGCCCGCACTTGTGCCCAGGCCTTAAACCTAGCCCGCACTTGTGCCCAGGCCTTAAGCCTAGCCCGCACTTGTGCCCAGGCCTTAAGCCTAGCCCGCACTTGTGCCTAGGCCTTAAGCCTAGCCCACACTTGTGCCCATGCCTTAAGCCTAGCTGGCACTTGTGGCCTTTGCCTTGATCCTAGCCAGCACTGCACTTGTGCCCAGGCCTTAAGCCTAGCCTGCACTTGTGCCCAGGCCTTAAGCCTAGCCTGCACTTGTGCCCAGGCGTTAAGCCTAGCCCGCACTTGTGCCCCCTGCCTTGATCCTAGCCCGCACTTGTGCCCCCTGCCTTGATCCTAGCCCGCACTTGTGCCCAGGCCTTAAGCCTAGCCCGCACTTGTGCCCAGGCCTTAAGCCTAGCCCGCACTTGTGCCCCGGCCTTAAGCCTAGCCCGCACTTGTGCCCCGGCCTTAAGCCTAGCCCGCACTTGTGCCCAGGCCTTAAGCCTAGCCCGCACTTGTGCCCAGGCCTTAAGCCTAGCCCGCACTTGTGCCCAGGCCTTAAGCCTAGCCCGCACTTGTGCCTAGGCCTTAAGCCTAGCCCACACTTGTGCCCATGCCTTAAGCCTAGCTGGCACTTGTGGCCTTTGCCTTGATCCTAGCCAGCACTGCACTTGTGCCCAGGCCTTAAGCCTAGCCTGCACTTGTGCCCAGGCCTTAAGCCTAGCCTGCACTTGTGCCCAGGCGTTAAGCCTAGCCCGCACTTGTGCCCCCTGCCTTGATCCTAGCCCGCACTTGTGCCCCCTGCCGTGATCCTAGCCCGCACTTGTGCCCAGGCCTTAAGCCTAGCCCGCACTTGTGCCCAGGCCTTAAACCTAGCCCGCACTTGTGCCCCTGCCTTAAGCCTAGCCCGCACTTGTGCCCAGGCCTTAAGCCTAGCCTGCACTTGTGCCCAGGCCTTAAGCCTAGCCCGCACTTGTGCCCAGGCCTTAAGCCTAGCCCGCACTTGTGCCCAGGCCTTAAGCCTAGCCCGCACTTGTGCCCAGGCCTTAAGCCTAGCACGCACTTGTGCCCAGGCCTTAAGCCTAGCCCGCACTTGTGCCCAGGCCTTAAGCCTAGCCCGCACTTGTGCCCAGGCCTTAAGCCTAGCCCGCACTTGTGCCCATGCCTTAAGCCTAGCTGGCACTTGTGGCCCCTGCCTTGATCCTAGCCAGCACTGCACTTGTGCCCAGGCCTTAAGCCTAGCCCGCACTTGTGCCCAGGCCTTAAGCCTAGCCCGCACTTGTGCCCCCTGCCTTGATCCTAGCCCGCACTTGTGCCCCTGCCTTAAGCCTAGCCCGCACTTGTGCCCAGGCCTTAAGCCTAGCCCGCACTTGTGCCCAGGCTTTAAGCCTAGCCCGCACTTGTGCCCAGGCCTTAAGCCTAGCCCGCACTTGTGCCCAGGCCTTAAGCCTAGCACGCACTTGTGCCCAGGCCTTAAGCCTAGCCCGCACTTGTGCCCCGGCCTTAAGCCTAGCCCGAACTTGTGCCCCGGCCTTAAGCTTAGCCCGCACTTGTGCCCCGGCCTTAAGCTTAGCCCGCACTTGTGCCCAGGCCTTAAGCCTAGCCCGCACTTGTGCCCCGGCCTTAAGCCTAGCCCGCACTTGTGCCCCGGCCTTAAGCCTAGCCCGCACTTGTGCCCCGGCCTTAAGCCTAGCCCGCACTTGTGCCCCGGCCTTAAGCCTAGCCCGCACTTGTGCCCCGGCCTTAAGCCGAGCCCGCACTTGTGCCCCGGCCTTAAGCCGAGCCCGCACTTGTGCCCCGGCCTTAAGCCGAGCCCGCACTTGTGCCCCGGCCTTAAGCCGAGCCCGCACTTGTGCCCCGGCCTTAAGCCGAGCCCGCACTTGTGCCCCGGCCTTAAGCCGAGCCCGCACCAGTGCCCCTGCCTTAAGCCGAACCCGCACTTGTGCCCCTGCCTTAAGCCGAGCCCGCACTTGTGCCCCTGCCTTAATCCTAGCCCGCACTTGTGCCCCTGCCTTAAGCCTAGAACGCACTTGTGCCCCTGCCTTAAGCCTAGCCCGCACTTGTGCCCAGGCCTTGAGCCTAGCACGCACTTGTGCCCAGGCCTTAAGCCTAGCCCGCACTTGTGCCCCGGCCTTAAGCCTAGCCCGCACTTGTGCCCCGGCCTTAAGCTTAGCCCGCACTTGTGCCCAGGCCTTAAGCCTAGCCTGCACTTGTGCCCAGGCCTTAAGCCTAGCCTGCACTTGTGCCCAGGCCTTAAGCCTAGCCCGCACTTGTGCCCAGGCCTTGAGCCTAGCACGCACTTGTGCCCAGGCCTTAAGCCTAGCCCGCACTTGTGCCCCGGCCTTAAGCCTAGCCCGCACTTGTGCCCCGGCCTTAAGCTTAGCCCGCACTTGTGCCCCGGCCTTAAGCTTAGCCCGCACTTGTGCCCAGGCCTTAAGCCTAGCCCGCACTTGTGCCCCGGCCTTAAGCCTAGCCCGCACTTGTGCCCCGGCCTTAAGCCTAGCCCGCACTTGTGCCCCGGCCTTAAGCTTAGCCCGCACTTGTGCCCCGGCCTTAAGCTTAGCCCGCACTTGTGCCCAGGCCTTAAGCCTAGCCCGCACTTGTGCCCCGGCCTTAAGCCTAGCCCGCACTTGTGCCCCGGCCTTAAGCCTAGCCCGCACTTGTGCCCCGGCCTTAAGCCTAGCCCGCACTTGTACCCCGGCCTTAAGCTGAGCCCGCACTTGTGCCCCGGCCTGAAGCCGAGCCCACACTTGTGCCCCGGCCTTAAGCCGAGCCCGCACTTGTGCCCCGGCCTTAAGCCGAGCCCGCACTTGTGCCCCGGCCTTAAGCCGAGCCCGCACTTGTGCCCCGGCCTTAAGCCGAGCCCGCACTAGTGCCCTTGCCTTAAGCCGAACCCGCACTTGTGCCCCTGCCTTAAGCCGAGCCCGCACTTGTGCCCCTGCCTTAATCCTAGCCCGCACTTGTGCCCCTGCCTTAAGCCTAGCCCGCACTTGTGCCCCAGCCTTAAGCCTAGCCCGCACTTGTGCCCCTGCCTTAAGCCTAGCCCGCACTTGTGCCCAGGCCTTAAGCCTAGCCCGCACTTGTGCCCAGGCCTTAAGCCTAGCCCGCACTTTTGCCCAGGCCTTAAGCCTAGCCCGCACTTGTGCCCAGGCCTTAAGCCTAGCCCGCACTTGTGCCCAGGCCTTAAGCCTAGCCCGCACTTGTGCCCAGGCCTAAAGCCTAGCCCGCACTTGTGCCCAGGCCGTAAGCCTAGCCCGCACTTGTGCCCAGGCCTTTAGCCTAGCCCGCACTTGTGCCCCGGCCTTAAGCTTAGCCCGCACTTGTGCCCCGGCCTTAAGCTTAGCCCGCACTTGTGCCCAGGCCGTAAGCCTAGCCCGCACTTGTGCCCCGGCCTTAAGCCTAGCCCGCACTTGTGCCCCGGCCTTAAGCCGAGCCCGCACTTGTGCCCCGGCCTTAAGCCGAGCCCGCACTAGTGCCCTTGCCTTAAGCCTAGCCCGCACTTGTGCCCCGGCCTTAAGCCGAGCCCGCACTTGTGCCCCGGCCTTAAGCCGAGCCCGCACTAGTGCCCTTGCCTTAAGCCGAACCCGCACTTGTGCCCCTGCCTTAAGCCGAGCCCGCACTTGTGCCCCTGCCTTAATCCTAGCCCGCACTTGTGCCCCTGCCTTAAGCCTAGCCCGCACTTGTGCCCCAGCCTTAAGCCTAGCCCGCACTTGTGCCCCTGCCTTAAGCCTAGCCCGCACTTGTGCCCAGGCCTTAAGCCTAGCCCGCACTTGTGCCCAGGCCTTAAGCCTAGCCCGCACTTGTGACCAGGCCTTAAGCCTAGCCCGCACTTTTGCCCAGGCCTTAAGCCTAGCCCGCACTTGTGCCCAGGCCTTAAGCCTAGCCCGCACTTGTGCCCAGGCCTTAAGCCTAGCCCGCACTTGTGCCCAGGCCTAAAGCCTAGCCCGCACTTGTGCCCAGGCCGTAAGCCTAGCCCGCACTTGTGCCCATGCCTTAAGCCTAGCTGGCACTTGTGGCCCCTGCCTTGATCCTAGCCAGCACTGCACTTGTGCCCAGGCCTTAAGCCTAGCCCGCACTTGTGCCCAGGCCTTAAGCCTAGCCCGCACTTGTGCCCCCTGCCTTGATCCTAGCCCGCACTTGTGCCCCTGCCTTAAGCCTAGCCCGCACTTGTGCCCAGGCCTTAAGCCTAGCCCGCACTTGTGCCCAGGCTTTAAGCCTAGCCCGCACTTGTGCCCAGGCCTTAAGCCTAGCCCGCACTTGTGCCCAGGCCTTAAGCCTAGCACGCACTTGTGCCCAGGCCTTAAGCCTAGCCCGCACTTGTGCCCCGGCCTTAAGCCTAGCCCGAACTTGTGCCCCGGCCTTAAGCTTAGCCCGCACTTGTGCCCCGGCCTTAAGCTTAGCCCGCACTTGTGCCCAGGCCTTAAGCCTAGCCCGCACTTGTGCCCCGGCCTTAAGCCTAGCCCGCACTTGTGCCCCGGCCTTAATCCTAGCCCGCACTTGTGCCCCGGCCTTAAGCCTAGCCCGCACTTGTGCCCCGGCCTTAAGCCTAGCCCGCACTTGTGCCCCGGCCTTAAGCCGAGCCCGCACTTGTGCCCCGGCCTTAAGCCGAGCCCGCACTTGTGCCCCGGCCTTAAGCCGAGCCCGCACTTGTGCCCCGGCCTTAAGCCGAGCCCGCACTTGTGCCCCGGCCTTAAGCCGAGCCCGCACTTGTGCCCCGGCCTTAAGCCGAGCCCGCACCAGTGCCCCTGCCTTAAGCCGAACCCGCACTTGTGCCCCTGCCTTAAGCCGAGCCCGCACTTGTGCCCCTGCCTTAATCCTAGCCCGCACTTGTGCCCCTGCCTTAAGCCTAGAACGCACTTGTGCCCCTGCCTTAAGCCTAGCCCGCACTTGTGCCCAGGCCTTGAGCCTAGCACGCACTTGTGCCCAGGCCTTAAGCCTAGCCCGCACTTGTGCCCCGGCCTTAAGCCTAGCCCGCACTTGTGCCCCGGCCTTAAGCTTAGCCCGCACTTGTGCCCAGGCCTTAAGCCTAGCCTGCACTTGTGCCCAGGCCTTAAGCCTAGCCTGCACTTGTGCCCAGGCCTTAAGCCTAGCCCGCACTTGTGCCCAGGCCTTGAGCCTAGCACGCACTTGTGCCCAGGCCTTAAGCCTAGCCCGCACTTGTGCCCCGGCCTTAAGCCTAGCCCGCACTTGTGCCCCGGCCTTAAGCTTAGCCCGCACTTGTGCCCCGGCCTTAAGCTTAGCCCGCACTTGTGCCCAGGCCTTAAGCCTAGCCCGCACTTGTGCCCCGGCCTTAAGCCTAGCCCGCACTTGTGCCCCGGCCTTAAGCCTAGCCCGCACTTGTGCCCCGGCCTTAAGCCTAGCCCGCACTTGTACCCCGGCCTTAAGCTGAGCCCGCACTTGTGCCCCGGCCTGAAGCCGAGCCCACACTTGTGCCCCGGCCTTAAGCCGAGCCCGCACTTGTGCCCCGGCCTTAAGCCGAGCCCGCACTTGTGCCCCGGCCTTAAGCCGAGCCCGCACTTGTGCCCCGGCCTTAAGCCGAGCCCGCACTAGTGCCCTTGCCTTAAGCCGAACCTGCACTTGTGCCCCTGCCTTAAGCCGAGCCCGCACTTGTGCCCCTGCCTTAATCCTAGCCCGCACTTGTGCCCCTGCCTTAAGCCTAGCCCGCACTTGTGCCCCAGCCTTAAGCCTAGCCCGCACTTGTGCCCCTGCCTTAAGCCGAGCCCGCACTTGTGCCCCTGCCTTAATCCTAGCCCGCACTTGTGCCCCTGCCTTAAGCCTAGAACGCACTTGTGCCCCTGCCTTAAGCCTAGCCCGCACTTGTGCCCAGGCCTTGAGCCTAGCACGCACTTGTGCCCAGGCCTTAAGCCTAGCCCGCACTTGTGCCCCGGCCTTAAGCCTAGCCCGCACTTGTGCCCCGGCCTTAAGCTTAGCCCGCACTTGTGCCCAGGCCTTAAGCCTAGCCTGCACTTGTGCCCAGGCCTTAAGCCTAGCCTGCACTTGTGCCCAGGCCTTAAGCCTAGCCCGCACTTGTGCCCAGGCCTTGAGCCTAGCACGCACTTGTGCCCAGGCCTTAAGCCTAGCCCGCACTTGTGCCCCGGCCTTAAGCCTAGCCCGCACTTGTGCCCCGGCCTTAAGCTTAGCCCGCACTTGTGCCCCGGCCTTAAGCTTAGCCCGCACTTGTGCCCAGGCCTTAAGCCTAGCCCGCACTTGTGCCCCGGCCTTAAGCCTAGCCCGCACTTGTGCCCCGGCCTTAAGCCTAGCCCGCACTTGTGCCCCCGGCCTTAAGCCTAGCCCGCACTTGTACCCCGGCCTTAAGCTGAGCCCGCACTTGTGCCCCGGCCTGAAGCCGAGCCCACACTTGTGCCCCGGCCTTAAGCCGAGCCCGCACTTGTGCCCCGGCCTTAAGCCGAGCCCGCACTTGTGCCCGGCCTTAAGCCGAGCCCGCACTTGTGCCCCGGCCTTAAGCCGAGCCCGCACTAGTGCCCTTGCCTTAAGCCGAACCCGCACTTGTGCCCCTGCCTTAAGCCGAGCCCGCACTTGTGCCCCTGCCTTAATCCTAGCCCGCACTTGTGCCCCTGCCTTAAGCCTAGCCCGCACTTGTGCCCCGGCCTTAAGCCTAGCCCGCACTTGTGCCCCGGCCTTAAGCTTAGCCCGCACTTGTGCCCCGGCCTTAAGCTTAGCCCGCACTTGTGCCCAGGCCGTAAGCCTAGCCCGCACTTGTGCCCCGGCCTTAAGCCTAGCCCGCACTTGTGCCCCGGCCTTAAGCCGAGCCCGCACTTGTGCCCCGGCCTTAAGCCGAGCCCCCGCCACTAGTGCCCTTGCCTTAAGCCGAACCCGCACTTGTGCCCCTGCCTTAAGCCGAGCCCGCACTTGTGCCCCTGCCTTAATCCTAGCCCGCACTTGTGCCCCTGCCTTAAGCCTAGCCCGCACTTGTGCCCCAGCCTTAAGCCTAGCCCGCACTTGTGCCCCTGCCTTAAGCCTAGCCCGCACTTGTGCCCAGGCCTTAAGCCTAGCCCGCACTTGTGCCCAGGCCTTAAGCCTAGCCCGCACTTGTGCCCAGGCCTTAAGCCTAGCCCGCACTTTTGCCCAGGCCTTAAGCCTAGCCCGCACTTGTGCCCAGGCCTTAAGCCTAGCCCGCACTTGTGCCCCGGCCTTAAGCCGAGCCCGCACTTGTGCCCCGGCCTTAAGCCGAGCCCGCACTTGTGCCCCGGCCTTAAGCCGAGCCCGCACTAGTGCCCTTGCCTTAAGCCGAACCCGCACTTGTGCCCCTGCCTTAAGCCGAGCCCGCACTTGTGCCCCTGCCTTAATCCTAGCCCGCACTTGTGCCCCTGCCTTAAGCCTAGCCCGCACTTGTGCCCCGGCCTTAAGCCTAGCCCGCACTTGTGCCCCGGCCTTAAGCTTAGCCCGCACTTGTGCCCCGGCCTTAAGCCGAGCCCGCACTTGTGCCCCGGCCTTAAGCCGAGCCCGCACCAGTGCCCCTGCCTTAAGCCGAACCCGCACTTGTGCCCCTGCCTTAAGCCGAGCCCGCACTTGTGCCCCTGCCTTAATCCTAGCCCGCACTTGTGCCCCTGCCTTAAGCCTAGAACGCACTTGTGCCCCTGCCTTAAGCCTAGCCCGCACTTGTGCCCAGGCCTTGAGCCTAGCACGCACTTGTGCCCAGGCCTTAAGCCTAGCCCGCACTTGTGCCCCCGGCCTTAAGCCTAGCCCGCACTTGTGCCCGGCCTTAAGCTTAGCCCGCACTTGTGCCCAGGCCTTAAGCCTAGCCTGCACTTGTGCCCAGGCCTTAAGCCTAGCCTGCACTTGTGCCCAGGCCCTTAAGCCTAGCCCGCACTTGTGCCCAGGCCTTGAGCCTAGCACGCACTTGTGCCCAGGCCTTAAGCCTAGCCCGCACTTGTGCCCCGGCCTTAAGCCTAGCCCGCACTTGTGCCCCGGCCTTAAGCTTAGCCCGCACTTGTGACCCGGCCTTAAGCTTAGCCCGCACTTGTGCCCAGGCCTTAAGCCTAGCCCGCACTTGTGCCCCGGCCTTAAGCCTAGCCCGCACTTGTGCCCCGGCCTTAAGCCTAGCCCGCACTTGTGCCCCGGCCTTAAGCCTAGCCCGCACTTGTACCCCGGCCTTAAGCTGAGCCCGCACTTGTGCCCCGGCCTGAAGCCGAGCCCACACTTGTGCCCCGGCCTTAAGCCGAGCCCGCACTTGTGCCCCGGCCTTAAGCCGAGCCCGCACTTGTGCCCCGGCCTTAAGCCGAGCCCGCACTTGTGCCCCGGCCTTAAGCCGAGCCCGCACTAGTGCCCTTGCCTTAAGCCGAACCCGCACTTGTGCCCCTGCCTTAAGCCGAGCCCGCACTTGTGCCCCTGCCTTAATCCTAGCCCGCACTTGTGCCCCTGCCTTAAGCCTAGCCCGCACTTGTGCCCCAGCCTTAAGCCTAGCCCGCACTTGTGCCCCTGCCTTAAGCCTAGCCCGCACTTGTGCCCAGGCCTTAAGCCTAGCCCGCACTTGTGCCCAGGCCTTAAGCCTAGCCCGCACTTTTGCCCAGGCCTTAAGCCTAGCCCGCACTTGTGCCCAGGCCTTAAGCCTAGCCCGCACTTGTGCCCAGGCCTTAAGCCTAGCCCGCACTTGTGCCCAGGCCTAAAGCCTAGCCCGCACTTGTGCCCAGGCCGTAAGCCTAGCCCGCACTTGTGCCCAGGCCTTTAGCCTAGCCCGCACTTGTGCCCAGGCCTAAAGCCTAGCCCGCACTTGTGCCCAGGCCTTAAGCCTAGCCCCGCACTTGTGCCCAGGCCTTAAGCCTAGCCCGCACTTGTGCCCCGGCCTTAAGCCTAGCCCGCACTTGTGCCCCGGCCTTAAGCTTAGCCCGCACTTGTGCCCAGGCCTTAAGCCTAGCCCGCACTTGTGCCCAGGCCTTAAGCCTAGCCCGCACTTGTGCCCCGGCCTTAAGCCTAGCCCGCACTTGTGCCCCGGCCTTAAGCCTAGCCCGCACTTGTGCCCAGGCCTTAAACCTAGCCCGCACTTGTGCCCAGGCCTTAAGCCTAGCCCGCACTTGTGCCCAGGCCTTAAGCCTAGCCCGCACTTGTGCCTAGGCCTTAAGCCTAGCCCACACTTGTGCCCATGCCTTAAGCCTAGCTGGCACTTGTGGCCTTTGCCTTGATCCTAGCCAGCACTGCACTTGTGCCCAGGCCTTAAGCCTAGCCTGCACTTGTGCCCAGGCCTTAAGCCT